>NW_027671791.1:0-3000 GCF_964165515.1 Mesoplodon bidens | reverse complement strand
TGGGATATTTAAGGTGTACCGAAGTTGAGGTTCTTGTAAGCAGGGCAGCCCTAAATTTGGGGGTGGCTCTGTCTTATTGATTTTCAGTTTTCCCAAGGTATATTCCCTAGACTGGAAGTGCCCTTGGCTCTGTAGCTCTGTTGTTTACTTGTTATAGGGAACGCAATGCACTCCTCCAGTGAGGCAGTTGGCAATTTACATCCCGCCCATCAGCATAACAAGGCTCCCTGTTCTCCAGGGCCTGTCTTGCCTTTCTGGTTTTTACACATTTTGTGGAAGTCCCTTTTGACCGGTGGGAAGTGATACTTCTTTGTAGTGCAGATTTGCATTGCCCGCTTGCTTGCTTGGCCAAAAAGGGCGTATGCGTTTTCTCCTGAATATATTCAGGAGAAAACGCATACGCCCTTTTTGGCCAAGTGCGTCATTGTCGAAGTTGTGCCCGTCTTCCCGTGCTTTAAAGGCGATTCAACGTACCTCTTGAAATATGTTTCCTGCTATTCTGTCTCACGTTCAAGTCCGCCTCGCTGCCTTCCCTCAACAGATTTTTGGACGATAGTTGTCCTTTATTACTCTGCCAGTTTGTGAATTGCTGTGCCCCTAAGCTCCATTTTTCATCTCGTTTTTTGTGAGCTGTACGCAAGTCCAAAATTTTGGTTCAGTGTCTATACTGGTTCCCGGTGGGTGGCTGAGACTCTGGTCAATTCTTCTTCCTCCCGGGAAATTAGAGTGACATGTGCCCGTCCAAATGCCTAACAACTACTTTCTCATTGGTTTTCCCTCTTCCCTTCCATCCTCTGCGAAATTGGCAACATGTGCGAACCAGGAGGTTAAAGGGGTTGTCTCTCCAAGTTGGGAGATTGATAGTAAAGCAGTTGGAAACTCAAAGTGGAGCACCAGGAGAAGGACTACTCATTGAGTTTTAGAAACCTTTTGTATTCACAGTGTGTCCATTCTCTAGGTTTCCCGTACATGTTATAGCTGTAGTAATATTCCCTTCAACATTGAGAGTTGGGACCCATGGAATGGGGGCCATGCATTTTTGCTTAAAAGGGTCTGAATCTGCTCACCCAATCTCACCAATCCTCTCAGTCCCACGTGTCCAGCCTTATGCCACATCCAGCTGTCATTGTAGATAGGGTTTCATCAGAGACCCTGAAGGAAATGTAAAGAATTTCCCTGTTTTTTGGTTTTGTTTATGAAATTCCTTTTTATAGTGGGTTTGAGCTGATTCTCGCTGCCATGTTTATGCCAGTCTAGACACAATTGATTCCCTTACAGATACATATCAATACATAGGTTTTAAGATTCTTACTAGTCAGATCTATTCCTCTGCGGGAAATATGGGGTTTTGAGTCCCTTTCACTGAGGAAGGTGTAGGTCTTGTCTATTCCACAGTTGGTTATAGAAATGGTACCTGTGCTTATATCAAACTCTGGTTTTATGCATCACCCCACCTCTCCTTTCCCCTTAAGCAGGCATAAGAGTGTGTTCTAAATGTGAAACTCTGTTCTCTTTCCTAACTCAGTTCATGTGTAGCCATGTTTACAGGATCTTCATCTGTGATAATTTATGATAAGTTTCTTTTTCTGTGTGACCTATTTCTCTTAGAATCATCGTACCTGAGTCCACTCACTTTGCTGCTCCTGGTCTTATGGCATTGATTTAATGGCTGAGGGATATTCCATCGTACATAAACACGACAGTTTTTGAACCATTTTTATATTTCCTGGGATATTTAAGGTGTACCCAAGTTGAGGTTCTTGTAAGTAGTGCAGCCCTAAATTTGGGGGTGGCTCTGTCTTATTGATTTTCAGTTTTCCCAAGGTATATTCCCTAGACTGGAAGTGCCCTTGGCTCTGTAGCTCTGTTGTTTACTTGTTTTAGGGAACGCAATGGACTCCACCAGTGAGGCAGTTGGCAATTTACATCCCGACCTTCAGCATAACAGGGCTCCCTCTTCTCCAGGGCCTGTCTTGCCTTTCTGGTTTTTACACATTTGTGGATGTCCCTTTTGTCCGGTGGGAAGTGATACTTCTTTGTAGTGCAGATTTGCATTGCCCACCTGCTTGCTTGGCCAAAAAGGGCGTATGCGTTTTCTCCTGAATATATTCAGGAGAAAACGCATACGCACTTTTTGGCCAAGTGCGTCATTGTCGACGTTGTGCCCCTCTTCCAGTGCTTTAAAGGCGATTCCAACGTACCTCTTGAAATCTGTTTACTGCTATTCTGCCTCGCTTTCAAGTCCGCACTTTTCCTTCCCTCAACAAATTTTTGGACGATAGTTGTCCTTTATTACTCTGCCAGTTTGTGAATTGCTGTGCCCCTGAGCTCCATTTTTCAACTCATTTTTTGTGAGCTGTACGCAAGTCCAAAATTTTTGTTCAGGACCTATACTGGTTCCAGGTGGGTGGCTGAGACTCTGTTTAATTCTTCTTCCTACCTGGAAATTACAGAGACATGTGCCCTTCCAAATGCCTAACAGCTACTCTCTCATTGGTTCTCCCTCTTCCCTTCCGTCCTCTGCCAAATTGGCAACCTGTGCGAACCAGGAGGTTAAAGGGGTTGTCTCTCCAAGTTGGGAGATTGATAGTAAAGCAGTTGGAAAGTCAAACCGGATCACCAGGAGAGGGACTACTCGTTGAGTTTTAGAAACCTTTTGTATTCACAGTGTGTCCATTCTCTAGGTTTCCCGTACATGTTATAGCTGTAGTAATATTCCCTTCAACATGGAGAGTTGATACCCAAGGAATGGGGGCCATGCATTTTTGCTTTAAAAGGTCTGCATTTGCTCACCCAAACTCACCAATCCTCTCAGTCCCAAGTGTCCAGCCTTATGCCTCATCCAGCTGTCATTGTAGATAGGGTCATTCCAGGTTTCATCAGAGACCCTGAAGGAAATGTAAAGAATTTCCCTGTTTTTTGGTTTTGTTTTTGAGATTCCTTTTTATAGTGGGTTTGAGCTTATTCTCGCTGCCATGTTTATGCCAGTCTAGACACACT